>NC_133326.1:80602744-80605244 GCF_042186555.1 Aquarana catesbeiana | reverse complement strand
CGGAAGAATCCTATGGCTGCTACTTAGCCAGCAGGCTTCTTCAGATGAATAGGGAGCAGCACCTCATTTGTGAGCGCCTATTTGGGGAAACAATCCATAAGGGGCTGCAGGGCACGCTAACACAAAACACCCAACTACATGAGGCAGCCCCCCCTCCTCCTCCTCCTCCTCCTCCTCCTCCTCCTGCCACAACTGAAACACCAGAGCCACAGCCTCAAAAGAAGGCTACAGGGAAGGCTGCAGGGCAGCGTGGAGGAAAGGCTGCAGGGAAGAGAAGAAAATGATGACCTGGGTTCAGTCTGGTCTGACAGAAGACGCAGGCTGTTGTAGGACCACAGTCTGGGGACATCTAGATCATCTGCTGGTGCTGTTGATCTCTGGGATTCTTGGACCAGATTGTGCTCCCTCTTATATGGACTCCGCAAGATCCCAATTTTCTGGTACACCGACTTTTTCCAGCGTTGACTTCCTCTTTATTTTATTTTGACCATGAATAAATGGATCATTTTTTGAGTTTAGCAAAAGACTTTATGTTTTTTCTTTGAAATCATTGATTTTACACACAATGTTAAATTAACAAGGGACAACAATCTCATTGAGTTTGAAAAAAAACACACCAAAAATACATTACTAATGTTAATAATGTTCAAGTGGTAAGTCTTGAAAATCAAAAAATTTACGTAACCAAAAACGGTGCTTTGGGTTAACTTTATCTAAAAACTAAAAAATAATCACTATAAAAAAAAAAAAATAATAATGGGTTCTTTGTGTTAACTTTACAAACCTAAAAAAAAAAAAGGGGAAAAAGTATTATTAGTATGGAAACATTGTTTTTAAAATGCATACTATATCATTCATGAGATCAAAGAGAAAAAGAATCCAGAAATCAGTTTGGGAGAACTCTGATTATGAACAGCAAAACACCTTCGTTCTTTATAGAGCCTTCGTAAAGAAGAAATAAAATGCGCTGCATTCAACGATCACAGATTTTGCAGCGTGATGAATGTGCTACCTACAATACGAACACTAGTTTTACTAGACCGAGTGCTTCCGTTTAGTTTTTGCTTATGAGCATGCGTCGTTTTTTTGTCCGTCGGACTAGCATACAGACGAGCGGACTTCGGGGTCCGTCGTAGTTACGACGTAAAGATTTGAAGCATGCTTCAAATCTAAAGTCCGTCGGATTTGAGGCTAAAAAAGTCAGTTGAAAGTCCGGAGAAGCCCACACACGATCGGATTACCAGCCAGCTTTAGTCCGTCAGCGTCCGTTGGACTTTTGTAGACGAAAAGTCCGACCGTGTGTACGCGGCATTAGGAAAAGAATGTTCTAAGAAAGGTTGTACGTTTCTCTAATCATTAGTGGGGTCAAATTTAAAAATTTGTTTCCGACTGCAGCGAGATAAGAATTCAAAGGAGTAGGATGGAAATTTTTTCTTGAATTAATGAATTTCTAACAGTGTATGTGTTTTTTGTTTGGCAAAGTCCATTCATTCCCAATTCAAATATTAAAAGCTTAAGAAATCTTTGGAACACCATTCAAATGTTTTGGGAATTTTCATAGAAAATTTTCCTAAGACTTTTTCCTAAGAAATTCTATTCTTCTATGGCCATCTTAAGACAGGCTGGAATACACTGCAGCTGGACAGGGTTGAATGCTGTACCGAATGGTACATGTATTTAAGACCCTACGCTTTTGGGGATGAATACCTGAATAGCAGGCTTTCCCTAAATGCAAAAGGCCCTAAATGCATCTACCACTCGGTCAGCCCCATCCAGCCATAGGGTATTCCATCCTGACATAGACTTTGACAGGCTCCAGAGAAAAGACCTGCACTTATGCCTCCTGGGTGAATTGCATGCGCAGTGGCTAGACACAACATTTGCAATGAGCGTTAGACAGCAGCTTTTCCCTTTATTCCCGTTTCAGTGACAACTCAAAAATTTTTTTTTTCTTCGTTTTCAGTCCCAATAACAATTTTCACAAGAACCTGGCATAAGTTTTAATCTTTCCCTGCCCTATATAAAATGAAAAAAAAATATGTCTTTGGACGCACTTTAACCACTTCAATACAGGACACTTCCCCCCTTCCTGCCCAAGCCAATTTTCAGCTTTCAGCATTTTAAATTGCGCAGTCATGCAACACTGTACTCAAACAACATTTTTTATCATTTTGTTCCCACAAATAGAGCTTTCTTTTGGTGGTATTTGATCACCACTGGGGTTTTATTTATTGCTAAATAAATAAAAAAAGACCTAACATTTTGAAAAAAAAGGATTTTCTTTGTTTCTGTTATAAAATTTTGTAAATAAGTAAGTTTTCTTCTTCACTGATGGGCACTGATAAGCCGTGCTGACAGACACTGATAGGCACTGATGAGGTGGCACTAATATGCAGCACTGATGGGCACTGATAAGTAGCACTGATATGCAGCACTGATGGGCACTCATAGGTGGCACTGATAGGCAACACTGATGGTCACTGAAGGCCGCACTGATAGG